>NC_091956.1:16966496-17013996 GCF_031021105.1 Erythrolamprus reginae | reverse complement strand
GGGTGCGCATGCACAGATGGTGTTTTTACTTCCGCACCACTATATTGCGAAAAATCGAGTATCGCGAGGGGTCTTGGAACGTAACCCTCGCGATACTCGAGGGATCACTGTAATTGGCAATTCCATACTGCAAACCTCAGAGGGGAAAAATAGGGGTGGGGGGGTGGGGAAAAGAGAGAGAATTGCAAGGCATTCCCTATTATTTCAAAAGAATATTCCTTGAAATAAAAGAGAGAAAATGCTTCTTAAAGCCTCTTGAACCTACAAACACAACTTTAGATTTTCCTGCCAGATGACTGTCGCCCCTGCCATGTCAAATGCAATAATTGAAACTTTATTTTGGATCTCAACTTCACAGTTTGTGCAAGGTGAAAAGAGCTTTGCACCCTTTGAACTTAAAGAGAATGCTGACGAATATAATTTATAGCTTCTTTTCAGTCCTCTCTTTTAGCATCTTCTCCTAACGTTGCACAGAGAAACTGAAATTCTTCCTCTCCCTGGCAGCTGACAATTTATCCAGCCAACTTATAAAACAAGGATCTACTGGGTGTTCAATATTATTACATACTTCAAACCAAGAATAGGATAGGATTGGATAGGATTGGATAGGATTGGATAGGATTGGATAGGATTGGATAGGATAGGATAGGATTGGATTGGATTGGATAGGATTGGATAGGATCGGATAGGATCGGATAAGAAAGGGTAGGGTAGGGTAGGGAAGGGTAGAATAGAGCAGAGCAGAATAGAATAGAATTTCTATTGGCCAAGTGTGATTGGACATGCAAGGAATTTGTCTTTGGTGCACATGCTCTCAGTGTGCATCCAAGTTCCAAATGATGGATCTCTCTTGAACTTAAAAGGTGTAGAAATCAGTCGATGTTAGAATAAGATGATGGGATTTATTGTGGTCCCTTATGTTCTGCATGCTGGACTTGAGATTGTCGAATGAGATGACTGGGAAAGATTGATGGGACTTTCTGCTGACACATTTTCTGAGGCTGACAATATATGTTAAATGTATGTATGTCCTGTTTGTCTTTTTAATGAAAATTAATAAAGATATTGATTAAAAAAAAAATAGTAGTAATAGTAGTGAAGACTTAGTAAATAATTGGATAGTGTTGAAAGAATTATTTGTTTAGCAGATGGCATTTGGGAAAAATGTTCTTGTGTCTAGTTGTCTTGGTGTGCAGTGCTCTATATTGACATTTTGAGGTTGCTATATCAGTTCAATCTCTGATGAAAAGCACGTGTACATTTAAAAAAAAGTCTTTCTCCCATTCCCACTTCATTTAAATCACAAAATAACGCTTCTACAACTTTCCTTATGAGCTGGAGAGTCATTCACCATCAATTTCTTACCGAGATATGAAAGGGAAGGATGGCATCATTTTGTGCCCATGGTCCCATCTGACAATCGCCTTGACCTTTTGTCATATGGTCAAATGAATTTTTCAGCGACGCAACCTTTCCGTGTTCCAGCTCTGCTACCCTGAAGGGAAGACAGCATAATAGTTCAATTTTAAAATCATCATACATTTTCAGTGTTCTTTTTTTTTAAAAAAAAGGGGGCACGAAGAGGGATTTGGAACTGGGATGTCATTAAAAGCGGAGATAGTTCTGGTGCCACAACGCTTATTTTGCTGCTGAGATTTTAATGGGATTTTTTTCCCCCGAAACCCGGTGCTTAACTTTGCTTGTGTTTATGGAAAGACGGTTTAATTTGATGAGAACATGGTGACAAATTCACTGTTAGACTTCCCCATAATGCTTTCAGATGATGCATAAATTGCCCTGGAGTAGAATATTTCAAATCTTAAAGCTGAGAGAAGAAAGAGAGAAAAAATCAGGAGCTTCTCAGCCGAACCTCTTAACCTGCCAGAATTTTTGCAGGAGCTTAAAATCTCTTCGCCTTAAACAGTCGCCCTTGAAAACGGCTCTGAACTATTAGACAGAATGCAGAATTAGAATCCATGGGAATTACTAAAGTGGAGAATTTTAAAAAGAGAAAGAAAGACAATACATAAACAGAGGTGAATTTTTAAAAAGGGAGGAAGGGGAAATAAAGTTTTATTCTATACCCTCTAAACGGTCCGCTGAGGTAAATTTGAAGTTCTCTTTTTTGCAACTTGAGGAAAACAGGGAAGAAAAGAGACTCGTTTTCAAAAAAGGTTTCTTATGGTTTTCCCAAAGCTAACACTTGAAAGCGCTTCAACAAAAACTGGAGGGGAATTTTAAAATGCAGACATGTATACACACACACACACACACACACACACCTGCCCACACAGACATACATACTCATATTTCTTCTCGGGAATCAGAAAATGCCCAGCCAGTGACTTAACGCTGGCCAGGATTTGTGGCAGGGCCAGGGGAACACGGCCCTTGGCCTCAGCCACCATTTTGAATGGCCGGGATCTCGGGAGATTTCACGAGATCCCGGCCATGCCTTGCCATTGGCGCTTGCCGATGACGTTTGCCGGGGCGGAGCCTGCCAGCCCTATATAAAGGGCTGCGCAAGCTCGGGGCCTCCTTTTCGCCTCAGACAACAAGCAGGCGAACACCCCCCTATCTTTCAGTGTGCTACAAGGGTTGCCTTTAGGGGGCCGAATAGGAATTTTTGGCGGTCTTGGTATTTTCTGCAACCGTTTTTTCACCTATTCCACACTGCGGTGTGGGACGGATGGTTAGGGGGTGCTTCGCTCCCCAATTAGTTCTAATTGGCTTACCTCTGGTCATTGGGTTGGCAGGTTAGGGGCGGAAATTGGGAGGTGTTTAGCAACTGCGTGTTCTCTGTTGGGCATCTTTGGGGATGATTGGCAGACTCTCTCCAAGGGCTCATGGTGCCTTTTAAATTGGCCTGAGCAATTGGGGAGAACCTGCTTCTGGGTCTCGCCCATTCCAATCCCCTTTTAGGGATTGGATGGCGAGACCTTCCACATGCATGGCATGACTGGGATACAGGTGAAGGTGCGGTCCCTTCACCTGGATCAGCATGGAGCTGCACCCTATGTTGCCCCGGAGGTTTTTATGATGTCATTTCTGCCCCGGAAGTATTTTACTTGACCTCTGCAGGTCCATGTTAGCTTGAATTAAATTAATTTTAATTTAATTAATAAAAATGACCCAGTTTTAAATCCAGTTCAGTGTCTGCGTTGTTATTCCGCCTCTCTGCAAAGAATCTTATGAACAAAATACATGGTAACTCTCTTAACAGAAACTTTTTCTCAGTTTAACACAGGTGGGGGTTCCTACTTACTGCTGCTACCGGTGCGATGTGTGTGTGGTTCCGGATGATCAGTGTGTGTGCACATCTGGTGAATGGGGGTGCACATCTGAGCGATGTTTGGCTCCTGCGCATGCACAGGAAGTAAAATGTTGTGTGAGGATGCTCGTGTGAGTGAGATTTCAGTAATTTTTTGTCGATTTTTTGCTTCTGTGCATGCGCGGAAGGAAAAATATTGATGGAAATTGCCGAAATCTCCATGATCAAGGTATTTCTCCTGCCAGGTAAGTCTCTCCCTCAAAAATAGCTAAAATATGCCCAAAATTTAATGCAACCTGTTACCTCCTCGAGAGTAGCCATTCCTGCCTTTTGGCAGTTCTGCATGCTCATGCTTTAAGAAGTGGAGGAGCCTCTTCTTCATCATCACTGATATGACATGCTGGAGTTTCTAAAGGCCCTGGCTGAAGCTCTGCCTCTGGCATTGTGTCTTCACCAGCTTCATCATTGTCCGACTTGGGTGCCAGCTGCCCAGGCCACAGGCGCATCACCACATTGGCCACTTCTTGGACGGAATCCACTATCAGCTGCATTGGCTGCTGGAAGACCCAACACAATCAGACAGCTAGCCGTTTTATATGTCAGATGCATCAGCCAATAGTGTTAGAGCATTGTCCCGCTCAAACGCCGGACCTGGGTGAAACTATGTTTACAGTTAATGCATAGCAAGTACTCATATAGACTGGGTGAAACCAGTGAAAAGCAAACACTACTCATTCAGTGAGGCCTATCCACAAATAAGCAATGTGTTTCCCCTAGGCCAGTGATGGTGAACCTTTTTTTCCTCAGGTGCCGAAAGAGTGTGTGTGGGTGCTATCGTGCATGCATGAGTGCCCACACCCATAATTCAATGCCTGGGGAGGGTGAAAACAGTTTCCTCTGCCCCCCAGAGGCCCTCTGGAGGCTGGAAAGGGCCTATTTCCCAACTTCTGGTGGGCCCAGTAGGCTCATGTTTCACCCTCCCAGGCTCCAAATGATTCCCTGGGGATGGGGGAGGGTAAAAACATCCTCCTCCACCCCCCCGGAGGCTCTCTGGAAGCTAAAATGGCCTCCCAGAGCCTCTGTGTGAGCCAAAAATCAGCTGGATGGCACACACATATACGACGGAGCTGAGCTAGGCCAACAGCTTGCCCAACCAGCAGATATGGCTCCATGTGCCACCTGTGGCACCCATGCCATATGTTCACCATCACTGCCGTAGGCATTTGAGGCAGGAAATCTAACCTCTGTAGTTGTTGATGAATTGTTATAAATTGGTTCATGTTCAATGGGTTGCTGTTTTAACCTGAAGCACTGATCATTTTATGCTGTGGTATTTTAGCGTTTGAATACTTGTATATTTCCAGTTCTATCCTAATTGGGAAATGGGCAGCAATTATTATTATTATTATTATTATTATTATTATTATTATTAATAATTAGATTTGTATGCCGCCCCTTTCCGTGGACTCAGGGTGGCTCACAACACAATAAAACAATTCACAACAAATCTAATAATATACAATTTAAAATTTAAAATAGTTAAAAAACCCCATTTTTAAGCAGACATGCCTACAAACATACCATACATGAATTATATAGGCCCGGGTGAGATGTTTCAATTCCCCCATGCCTGACAACAAAGGTGGGTTTTGAGAAGCTTACGAAAGGCAAGGAGGGTAGGGGCAGTTCTAATCTCTGGGGGGAGCTGGTTCCAGAGAGTTGGGGCCACCACAGAGAAGGGTCTTCCCCTGGGGCCCGCCAACCGACATTGTTTAGTTGACGGGACCCAGAGAAGGCCAATTTTGTGGGACCTAATCGGTCGCTGGGATTCGTGCAGCAGAAGGCGGTCTCGGAGATATTCTGGTCCGGTGCCATGAAGGGCTTTATAGGTCATAACCAACACTTTGAATTGTGACCGGAAATTGATCGGCAACCAATGCAGACTGCGGAGTGTTGGTGTGACATGGGCATATTTGGGAAACCCCATGATTGCTCTCGCAGCTGCATTCTGCACGATCTGAAGTTTCCGAACATTTTTCAAAGGTAGCCCCATGTAGAGAGCGTTACAGTAGTCGAGCCTCGAGGTGATGAGGGCGTGAGTGACTGTGAGCAGTGAGTCCCGGTCCAAATAGGGCCGCAACTGGTGCACCAGGCGAACCTGGGCAAACGCCCCCCTCGCCACAGCTGAAAGATGGTTCTCTAATGTGAGCTGTGGATCGAGGAGGACGCCCAAGTTGCGGACCCTCTCTGAGGGTGTCAATAATCCCCCCCCCAGGGTGATGGACGGACAGATGGAATTGTCCTTGGGAGGCAAAACCCACAGCCACTCCATCTTATCTGGGTTGAGTTTGAGTCTGTTGACACCCATCCAAGCCCCAACAGCCTCCAGGCACCGGCACATCACTTCCACTGCTTCGTTGATTGGACAATGTACATCATTTAGATAAATATATAAATATGGGTTAAATCTGGTGTCATTTTGCATTTTATCTGTTTCTCTACAGTTGTGTCTATCTTTTTGTTATTATACTTTGTAAGTGTTTGTTTATGAGTTTTTTCTTTGATTTTGTAATCATTTTCTCAAATGTTGCCAAGAGACAGAGAGAGGGGGGGAGGGGGGGGGAGAGAGAGAGACCACTCAGGATGCCTCCATAGAAGAATGGAAAGATAATTATACAATCAACAAATAACATACTTTGCTAGCTGATCATGGTATTTAAGTGAGTTATGAGAAAATGACAGATTTCTGAAAAACAGTGAAATAATTCATATTAAAGATGTTAGCATGGCTTCACAGGTGTGTTGATGTTTTATGCTCCATTAGGAATGCAACACAACAAGATGGATGGAGACAATTTACAGTTTGGTATGTCGGTATATGTGCTGGTGTACATGTATATGGGTTTATGCAGATTTTATTCTTTACATAGTGTGCAATGTAGTTGGTTATTATATCTAGCTGACACTGACTGATCTTGGAAAAAGAAAGCATTGCTGGATCCAGTCAGCATTTGGATAACTAGCAAGGTATGAGTCTTGCAGATAAAAGAACAAGAACATTCAAAATGCAATAGCTAAAGAAACAAGTATGGCAACATATAAAGCATCTGATTCAACAATGTCTTCAGCAAATTATATGTGAAATAAAAATATATTTGCATACCCATTGCCCACATGCTCCATTTTTAGATGATTACAATATCAGCTAACAAACCAATTCTTGAACACATGCGGAATTGATTATTTATATCGTCATGCAAATTACAACCTGGCTTGTATATCACAATGTAGAACGCAGGGTAACACATTGCTTCCAAGGGGGGGGGGGGTGTTCATTTAAAAAAAATACTCCTCCTTGGTCTTTTGGGTGGGGTATTTTGCCGCAATTGTGTTTTTGCTGTGCTTTTGCAAAGGCATCTTTGCAAAAGCACAGCAAAAACACAATTGCAGCAAAAAGCAAGGAACCAGTGAGTAGACTTGGGACCTGTTTGGATAAAGAGGGGACTGAATCAGAATCAGAGTCTGAATAGAGTTTGAATGGACCTTGGAGATCTTCTAGCTCATCCTTCTGCTCAGGCAGGAAAGAATGGAGTGAGTAGAGTAGAGTAGAGTAGAGTAGAGTAGAGTAGAGTAGAGTAGAGTAGAGCAAGGTAGGGTAGGGTAGGGTAGGGGAGAGGAGAGGAGAGGAATGGAAATAGACATTTCCAACAAGCCTGATTCAAATTTGGATATATTTTAGCCAATGTCATTGGAACCAAATGCCACCAATAAAACATTTTATAATAATTTTCCTTATAGGCTATTTTTCATTTTGTGATTCCTGTTCTAGATTTGCTCCCAGTCTGCCAAGTGAATGTTGTGACCTACATTTCCTGACCAAGCTATCATCGGTCCCTTTACTATTTCTTCTATTCTATTGAATTCTAATAGATAGTTATACAATTTACAATTTATGGGCTCGTCAGAAGTTTGTCCAAGTGTTGTGATTCAATATTATTATTATTATTATTATTATTATTATTATTATTATTATTATTATTATTAATTAGATTTGTATGCCGCCCCTCTCCGTAGACTCGGGGCGGGTTACAGCAATGATAAAAATAATATATAATGACAAATCTAATAGTTAGAATCTAAAATAACAATAATACATTTTTAAAAGTCTAAAAAACAAGAAACCCCAATATATAAAAAACATACATACAGTCATATCATACACAGAAAGCTACATAGGCAGGAGGAGATGTTTCAGTGGGCCGCTTGACGATAGAGGTGGGTTTTAAGGAGTTTACGAAAGGCAGGGAGGGTGGGGGCAGAATCTATACCAGTACCTTCTATGTCCTTTTTGTATCTAGATCAGTGGTTCCCCACCTTTTTTTTGGCCATGCCCCAACTAAGCATCTATAAAATCCTGAGGCTTTCTCCCCACTCTTGACATATAGTTCTTATTATTCCAAAAGTGAACGACTCACGTGGAGGAAGCCTAAAAGGCCATTAACTTGGTTTAACCAAGGTTCCAATTGCCCCCATTAAAATGAAATTGTCCCCCTGTGGGGCATGGGCCCCACATTGGGAACCAAAGATCTAGATTGTAGTTGGAGGTAGAGCCACCAGTCAATGTTTATGTCATGTTCTGCCAATTCTTCCTTGCTTTTTTTAATTTTCCAAATTGATCTAATAGGTTTTTATATTTGATCATTTTGGTTATATCTATTACATTTGGGTGTATCATGGCCTCCGTAGTTGAAAGACAAGTGTTTCTTTTTAATTTCATACCAAATTTTCAATAGAGAGTCTCTAATTATATGTCTATTAAAGTATTTTTGTGGTTTTTTTGGCAATGTCCCACAAGTGGGCATGCCCTCCCTTCTCCAAGTCATGTCCTTCTAATAGCAGTAGTCATCTATTTCTTAAATATACCCATTCTCATAACCACGTCAGGGAAGCTGCTTTATGGTATAGCTTCCAATCAGGTAGTCCAAGGCCACCTCTGCTCATGTTGTCTTGTAAATTAGATAATTTGACCCCCAACTTCTTGCCTTGCCATATAAATTTAGAAATAATTTGATTTAATTTTGTAAAGAATTTCATCTCTAATTTAATAGGCATAGCTTGGAACAAATATAAAAATTTTGGTAAGATGCTCATCTTAATTGGATATTATTGTTCTTTGGTTTTTGTACATGCTGTGAGCTGCCCCGAGTCCATAAAGAGGGGTGGCATACAAATCCAATAAAATAAATAAATAAAATTGCTGCTACTCTCCCCCAAAATGATATAATTTTCCCCATTTCTCCAATTCTATTTTTGTTTGGTTCACCAATTTCATATGATTATCCTCTTTAAGAGATGAGTATCTATTTGTCAGATTTATCCCTGAATATTTACATTTTTTGTGCTCTCCAGGACAGTCAGCAGGATTAAAAATTCATAATAAATTTTTTGAAGAATGCTGGGCAATGTGACAAAGAAAAAATGAATTTCAACTTCCTAAGACGAAATGTGAATGAATGAAAAATTAAGATTGTTATAGATTCTTGTTTAGAAATAGGGGGTGGAATATTGCATGAAGATACAAATGTTTGTTACCCTGTAGAGGATGACTGAATTTGTTTATAGTTATTATGATAAACTTTGGAATTCTCTTTATATATTTCTCTTCTCTTTCATTATAATATTTCTACTTTTTATCTTACTTCTCCCTTTTCACTTTCCTTTTTGCTCTATTTATTTATTTTATTTATTTATTGTTAGAGTTGGAAGGGACCATGCGGTTCATCATTTCCAACCCCCTGCCTAAGCAGGAACCCTATAGCATCCCAGCCAAATGGCAGTCCAATTCCCTCTTTAAAATGTCCAGAGTATTGGAGTTCACAATGTCCGCTGGTAGCTTGTTCCACTGGTTGATCATTCTGTTCTATTTTTACATTCCTTAATTTCAGAATTCATTATTTTAAGAATCAATATTAAAAAAAAAATATTTAAAATGTTAAAAATCCTCCCCTTCAGGGAATTTTTACCTTGGGACGTTGTGGGAGCTTCATCCCTAGAAGCTTTCAAGAGAAGATTAGATTACCATCTGTCAGAAATGCTGCTTGGGTGAGGGGTTGGACTAGATCAGTGATTTTCAACCTTTTTTGAGCCGCGGCACATTTTTTACATTTACAAAACCCTGGGGCACATTGAGCGGGTGGGGGGCAGCTAAAAAAAGTTTGGACAAAAAAATTATCTCTCTCTCTTCCTCCCTTTCACTCTATTTCTCTCTCCCTCCCACTTTCTCTCCCTTCCTCTTTCTTTCTCTCTCTCTCTCTCCATCCCCCTTTCTTTCTCTTCCTTCCTTCCTCTCTTTTTTGCTTTCTTTCTCTGTCCCTCCCTACCTCCCTCTATGTCTTTCTCTCTCTCTCCTTCCCTCCCTCTCTTTCTCTCTCTCTCTTGCTTTCTTTCTGTCTCTTTCTCTCTCTCTTGCTTTCTTTTTCTTGTTCTCTCTCTCTCTCTTGCTTTCTTTCTCTCTCTTGTTCTCTTTCTTTCTCTCTCTCTCGCTCTTTCTCTCTCTTGTTCTCTTTCTTTCTCTCTCGCTCGCTCTTTCTCTCTCTTGCTTTCTTTCTCTCTCTCTCTCTTGCTTTCTTTCTCTCTTGCTTTCTCTCTCTCTTCCTTTCTTTCTCTCTCTGAGCTTCGCGGCACACCTGACCATGTCTCACGGCACACTAGTGTGCTGCGGCACACTAGTTGAAAAACACTGGACTAGATGACCTGCAAGGTCCCTTCCATCTCTGATACTCTGTTAAATCTGTCACTCTGTTAAACTAGTATAAAGACTCACAGCAACCATTTTAGCCCGGTTGTAAGAAAATCCTACACATTATAAATGTATAGATTCTTTCAAGGACTGTTTTTATTGTTATATTTTTTTTAATTTTTTGCTCTGTCTGGAAGGCAAGAAAATGCACTCGGCTCTTTCTCACACTTTCAAAACAGGTGTCATGGACCTTTTTTTAAAAAAATTGTTCCCCTCATGCCAGAGTGATAAATATATGAAACAGGCTGTCAGCTGAAGCTGCTGAGGGAAAAACACCAGGGTCATAAGAGAAAAACGAGATGGCTTCCATGAGGGAAACCGTATACTAAGAATGGATGAACTCGGAAGGAAGAGATGGCCTCTCCTGATCCCCCAAAGAGTTCTTTCAGTTCTCCTCTCGGTTGTCTTTCCTACAATCATTTAATTGAAAAAATTCAACTTGTTTACAGCTTGCAGTCCCATGGCAGCCGAGAAGCCAAATTCCTTCACACTCCACAACTTGTACTTGTTGCACAGTGGGACGCTGGCTATAAAGATATTGCAATTATTTTAAGTATAACATTTTTATTGTTTTTCCTTCATACACTTTAATACAATGCCAAATATCTTCTAATTCCAGTACAATAATTTTTTTTAATGTGCTGTCATCATGAGGTGATTTTTTTTTTTTAAAAAAATATTGTTTTCAGTTAAATTAGCCGACCCATTTGTATACAGGCCTGGCCATTTTATATCACTGTAGAATTGTTTCTTGCGTCGTTATAATGTCTACTTGATGATACAAGTGCTGAAGTTCAGAACTGCGGGGGTTTTCCTCAAATGAGGACATATATATTTTGATATATATTTCTAGACTTTCCTCATAACATCCTCCCTCTCTTTTTGACAATGTCCATATATTTTCTCCAAGCACAGGCATTGAATAACCAGAGGGTCAAATTGGATTCCAAGCTGCTTTCTTTATATAAATGCGAAAAACGTGTCAGGCTCATTTGTGCTTTTGAAATCCATTTTCCTCATCTTGCCTAGCTGGTTTGACTTCGAGGTGGAGAAAATCCAAATTAATCCAGTCAACCATCTGAGGCCTCCAACTTACTCATAGAGAAAAGTTCTTTTTCAACTGTAGCAGTTCCGGTTCGATCAATGTTTGGAAAACCCTTCCGCTCCCCTGAGTTGGGTTTCAGGACATCACTCACTGGTGATGTCCTGAAGACATCACGGATCTGGTTCTATCTTCTTCTTCTTTTTCTTATCTATCAGAATTTTAAAAAAAATTAAATCTAGAAAGCACACACAGGCAGACTGATGCAGCAGGATTCATTTAAATAAGAAACTTCTTTATATACAATAATATAGTATTATTGTTTTTAGAGTATTTAGAATAGAATAGGCCAAGTATGATTGGACACACAAGGAATTTGTCTTGGTGAATATGTTGTCAGTGTACATAAAATAAAAGATATGTTCATCAAGAATCGTAAGGTACAATATTTAATGATAGGGTACATATAAACAATCAAATCATATTAATAAACAGTCAATGTAAATTGTAAGGATACAAGCTGCAAAGTTATAGTCATACAATCATTTGTGGGAGGAGATGGGTGATGGGAACAATGAGAAGATTAATAGTAGTGCAGTATTAAACTATTAGTAAATAGTTTGCCAGTGTTGAGGGAATTATTTCTTTAGCAGAGTGATGATGTTCAGAAAAAAATGTCCTTGTGTCTAGTTGTTGTGGTGTGCAGTGCTCTATAGCATTGTTTTGAAGTTGAAACAGTTTGTGTCCAGAATGTGAGGGGTCTGTAAATATTTTCACAGCCCTCTTTTTTTTTTTTTTACTATACAAGAGTTCTTCAACATAGCAGCAGTTACAGGCAAACACAGAGGCAGGAGAGAACAGTTAGTTTCACTTTAGAGTTCAGAGTGGATTGACTGGGCTAAGCCACGCCCAGCCTTCCTTCTGAAGTTTCAATTTCAATTCTCTGCACAGACTCAGATGTGTTTAACTCTCTCTGGCTGACTTAATTCCTATACCTGTTCAATGGCTGATCTTGTTACCATTGGGTCTCCCAGTTCATAAGTACCTTAACATTCCCTTCCCTTCTCCTCTCCTCTCCAATGCTCTGCTGTGCTGTATTCTCCCATACACAACCAGCATTGGGCAAAGGACATCCAATGCCACCTCTTTAAAGAAGCTGAAGAAACAATGGATCACCTGGTAAGATCACTCAGATGGTGGAACCATAAAATGAAGAAAGTCATGGAAAATGAAGAAGCTAAAATAATGATGATGATGATGATGATGATGATGATGATGACGACAATAATAATAATAATAATAATAATAATAATAATAATAATATTCATTCAATTTTTATGCCGCACTTCTTCTTAGACTCAGAGCGGTCCTCATTTTACCCACCTTGAAAGGATGGAAGACTAAGTCAACCTCGAGCCGGGGATGAGATTTGAATCTCTGACCTGCAGATCTAGCAGTCAGCTTTAGTGGCCTGCAGTACTGCACTCTACCTACTGTGCCACCTTGGCTAATAATCTGGGACTTTAGAACTCAAACATGCAAGCACCTGCTCCACAGTGGTGAAATCCAATTTTTTAACTACTGGGTCTGTGGCCATGGCTTGGTGGGTATGGCATGACATGGCTTGGTGGTCATGGCTTGGTGGACCTAGAAGGGGAAGGATACTGCAAAATCCCTGTTCCTTCCCCACTCCTGGGGGGATAATATTGCAAAATCTCCATTCCCACCCTACTCTGGGGCCAGACAGAGTTGGTTTTTGCCAGTTCTCCAAATTATTCAAAATTTCCGGTACCAGGACCTGTCAGAAACTGCTGGATTTCACCTCTGCTGCTACCCAACCCAGACAACTGTTGATAACAAATGTTAAAAAATAATAATTCCAAAGAGTGGATGTGGCAGTACCTGGAGACAGCATTAGAGAAGAGAAAGAGCTAGAGAAAACAATTGGAACATCACTTGAACACCATCAGCATTGACTGAATTTGTATCAGTCAATTGCAGAAGGCAGCTTTGTTAAGAGCATCTTACATCCTGCAATGATACAACATCTGTCTATACCAGTTTCGGATGGCCTTGATAATTGGATAAAAATACATAATCCCATCCAAACAACTGGCTGATTAATAATAAAGAATGCTGTTTTTCAGAAACTTAGTTCTTCAAATGAAATTCACATAATGAATAAAATTTGTTATATCATAAACCTGATAAATTGATTTTTTTTTTAAAAAAAATAGATGTTCAGTCCCTGTAGATCATTCCTGATTTTTAAAAGAAAACCAACATCATGTAAAATTATTTCAGACTTTAAATCCTTTTTTATGCTGTGTGAAAGATTATTTCCTTTTATCTTTGGTGAAAAAAAAAGTTATACAAATCATGGGTATGACATGGATGTCATTTAGATAGTTTTATCATTTACAGAATCAAAGGCGTCACTCATTTAAAATGATGTTAATGTGCTAATTTGTTTTCTATTATGTGAAAATTAATTCACTCTTAGTTCATTTCATCTGGCAGCGTAACTCAGCCTTAAGGGAAAAATCATCTTTTCTTGTAACTTTTAACATTAAATGTCAAGCATGAACTTCTTGACCTGATTTCATGTTTTTTCTATTTTTGCAGGATGACTGCTAAGATTGTGCATTTTTTGGTGATATTTTGCATTTAAGTTCTTTTTATAGGGTTTACTGAATCCGCAGCAAGTGCATTAAATAGACTCCCTACCTTCCCATTACAAAATAATTACCTGTTTTTTTCTTCTACTGAATTGTGTGTTCCATATCTTCGTAGAACTTTCTTTAAAATTATGAGTGATGGTGCTATGAATGAGTCTTTCCTGAATTATTAGTTTTCTACATTTATCTATGGAGATTATCAGTCGTGGTTGTCCCAAAGGTGCTAATAACCCTTTTCCATCACTGACCACAGCATGATGACATTTTCACCTCATTTATTTATTTATTATTATTTATTATTTAGATTTGTATGCCGCCCCTCTCCGCAGACTCATTGTTCAACATCTCCCACCTTTTGATGCTGCAGTACAAAATACTTGTGCTACCATGATCCATCTGACAAGGTTGGGAACTTAATTTCATTCTGTGTAATAAATTAACGACTTTCCTACAATTATCCTCAGTCAGTTTCAATCCATTTACAAAGAAACTACATTGTGCTTGAAATTATCTTTCACGCAAATCTCCCATCTATTGGATTGAAATCTGCCACAGATATGCATTGCAAAGTGGCTTATTTTTCATGACAAAATTTATTACCCCCTGTCTAAAATAATATACAAAAAACAGGTTGTTTAGTTTGAAAAAAATCTGCTTTTAACGAAGAGTAACTCCAAAACCCATGTTTCAGATGTTTGATCTGCATGACATCTTTTTTTAATGCTTCTCCAATTTTCCTGTGTGAATTTTGAATTTTGATAAGATTTATTTTATTTATTTATTTATCAGATTTGTATGCTGCCCCTCGGGGCGGCTCACAACATAATAAAACAATTCATAACAAATCTAATAATTTACATTTTAAAATTTGAAGTACCGCAGTCGTAATATTATTCCTTCAACCTTTAAACATAAATTAATGACTTAATTTAAAGCATAAATTAAACAAATAATTTATGAATATGCTTTAAAAGACATTTGGAGATACTTTTACCCTAAATCCACACAATATACCTTTTTTTCTCCTCCTCATCGAACCTGCTCACGTATTGACATGGCTTGGTCCAATATAGAAACTATAAATCAAATAATTGATGTTCAAATACTTAATGCAACTTGGGCAGACCACAATCCTCTTCTACTGACAATAAAAGACAATACTCACAACACCCCGCATAGATGGTCGATGTACTCAACAGTGATAAATCAAAAACAATTCCAACACAAAATACAGAATGATATCCCCCCTTTCATCCAAATTAACTTTAATGGCGAGATACCCAACGAAATAGCGTGGGATGCTACTAAAGCATATATACGCGGTATTTATATCTCATATACCGCAAACAAAAATAAAGAAAAATATGCGCAACTTCACAAATTAAACATATCTCTCCAAGAAGCAGAAAAAGCACTTCACAATGACCCGAAAAATAACATAATCTTACTAGAAATAAATACGATTAAACATGAAATAAATTTAATAACACAACAACACATCGCTCAAAAAATCAAAAATGCAAAACAAACACATTTCGAATTTGCCAATAAACCAGGATGTTGGCTATCTCTTAAACTAGCTCATCAAAAATCTGATAGAAACATAGATGCTTTAGCTGACTCCTCCGGACAATTGAAAATGACCAATTTCGATAAAAAACAAATTATCCAAAATTTTTATCAACAACTCTATCAAACCTTAAATCTAGATGCCGATTTATTATTGAAATACTTACAAACAAATGAACAAACAACTATTATAACAGATGACCAAAGAACCTTTCTAAATAAACCAATCTCCATCTTAGATATTGAGGCTGCAATAAACAAACAAAAAAACAATAAAACCCCAGGACCAGACGGAATCCCGTCTGAATTCTATAAATATCATATTGATACAATGGCACCCATACTTTTAGACATTTACAACAATGCACTTTTGCATGCGAAATTACCCATGTCCTGGTTTGAATCCTATATCACTCTTATCCCTAAAGACACTGAAAATAGACACCATCTGGAGAATTACAGACCAATTGCATTACTTAATACCGACTATAAAATATTTACATCGATAATTGCGGACAGACTAAAAAATATATTAAACAAAATTATTCACCCTGACCAAAACGGATTTCTTCCGGGAAGAAACATTTCCACGAATACAAGAATCATACTAAATACCTTGGAATACTATGATAAAAACTATGACAAAACAACTGCATTAGTATTTATGGATCTCAAAAAAGCTTTTGACAGTCTTCAATGGGACTACCTTATAAATCAAATTGAATACATGAATTTTGGCTCCAAATTTCTCAATCTAATTAAAACCATTTATTCTATTCAATCGGCCAAAATCCTTTTCAACAATGATATCACCAATACAATTACTATAACTAAAGGTGTGCGCCAAGGATGCCCTCTGTCCCCACTCATTTTTATTCTGGCCATCGAAACCTTTCTCAAAACTATAAGAAACAACCCACAAATTCACGGTATTATGATTAAAAAAGAACACTACAAATTGCAGGCCTTTGCGGACGACATTGTATTCATCCTACAAGATCCCATCCGAACAGCACCCATTCTATTTGACGAAATACACAAATTTGGCGAAATATCCGGCCTGCAAATTAACAAAAACAAAACCCAAATTTTGACAAAAAATATGATACCAAAAGAGATAATTTCCTTGGAAGAATTAATCAGAATAAAGACCACAAAAAAAATTAAATACTTAGGAATTTGGTTGACCTCGAATTATGCTACGATTAAAAAGGATAATTATGAACAGTTACTTAAAGAAACACAACAAGATCTTAATAGATGGTCGAAATTAAATTTATCTATTATGGGGAAAATATTCGCTATAAAATCAAACATTCTTCCAAGGTTCCTCTATTTATTCCAAGTTGCCCCAATAAATTTGAACAAAACTTTTTTTAATACCCTTCACAAACAAATAAAGAAGTTTATTTGGACAAAGAAGAAGGCCAGAATAAAATTGAAAAACCTTCAGGACCATAGATCCAGGGGCGGACTTGGACTTCCAGATTTTTATATTTATTACCAAGCTACCATCTTAACCATGATAAAAAATTGGATTACTCTCCAAAACACAAGACTCCTAACCCTCGAAGGTTTCGATCTTCTTGCTGGGTGGCACACTTTTTTAACAACAGATTATTACAAAATACCTAAATATTTCAAAAATCATTATTTACGTAAAACATTAATAACAATTTGGTTTACTATAAAAAAAAATTACTATATCTCAATACCAAAATGGATATCCCCCAATGAAATACTAATTTTTCCCAATCTTTTCTCTCACTCTAAAATTCTGAGATACCAACAATTACTCGACAAATCAGATGCTCTCATCTCCAAACAACAATTAAATGATCAAGGAATTAATATAGATTGGCTAACATATTTACAAATCAAACTAAAATACGAACAACACAAAAAACAATTTGGATTCCAAAATGACAATGTAATAGATACGATTCTTTTTGGCCCCTCTACAAAAATGATCTCAAAACTATACAATTATTTACTAATACAAGAAAATCCCGAAGAACAAGTGAAATGTTGCATGATAGCCTGGGCTCAGAATTTTGGGTATACGATTAACTTAAACGAGTGGGAGAAAACATGGACATTAAACTATAAAATGACAACGGCAATGTCTTATAAAGAGAACCAAATGAAAATGTTTTACCGATGGCACTTGCCCCCAGCAAGAATATCCAAAATGTTCCCAAACTTCTCACCGATCTGCTGGAAATGCAAAGCCAAACCTGGAACTTACTACCACACATGGTGGACATGCCCAATTGCACAAAAAATATTGGACAACAATTCAAAGCCTAATCGACCAAGTCATGTCAATTAAATTACCACTCAAACCGGAGCTTTACCTTTTAGGTATATTCAGACAAAACCTTACCAAAGCACAAAAATATCTCATCTTACAAATTATAACAGCAGCTAGAATATCATATGCCTCCCTTTGGAAATCTGATCAGGTACCCTCTTTTTTCACAATAATTACAAAAATTATTGAATGTGCTGAAATGTCTAAAACAGCAATGGAAGCACAAAATAAAAAAGATTCAGAATACTATGAAATATGGGAAAATTGGTATAAATGGGTTTCTCAAAAAAAATACAAAAACTACTTACTGTAAAATTTTCACTCTACTACATCAAAGTACTTTTAAGCACCCAAACCAATATTAAAACAAATTAAAAAAGGAGCACCAAAAAACAATTAAATTTGCAATAAAAATTATACCAACTCTCTTTTTATCTGTCTTCCAACCAATCCAATACATACTACAAGTTTATCAACCATCATTAAAACAATTAACCTTTACACATACTCATTATATTATTTCTATATTCCCCATACGACTCCTAAACAAAAGTCGTCCCTAAAAACGTCTGCGCTAAACGCAGATTTTTCCTCTTCTCTCTTTTTTCTTTTTTCCTTCTTCCCTTTCCACCACTATAACTTTAAACTTTATAGATACTAAGAAATATGATATTTGACTTAAAAATTTATATACATATAAAGATTAAGAAATTAAGAATCATTATATTCTCTTTAAAATATTTGTGTATTATAATTCATATGTATTACAATTTTATTATAAATGATTTGACTTTGTACTCTTACCTCCCGTTCCTACCCTACCCTACTCTAGACCTTTTGTTCTGTCCCCTTCCCCCCTTTCCCTCTTCCCTTCTTATTATATTTGTAAATAAATAAAGTATATTTTTAAAAAAAAAATAAAAAATTTTTTTTGAAGTAGTTAAGAAAACCCCATTTTTAAGCAGACATACCTACAAACATACCATACATAAATTGTATAGGCCTGGGGGAGATATCTCAATTCCCCCATGCCTGACGGCAAAGGTGGGTTTTGAGGAGTTTACGAAAGGCAAGGAGGGTAGGAGCAGTTCTAATCTCTGGGGGGAGCTGGTTCCAGAGAGTCGGGGCTGCCACAGAGAAGGCTCTTCCCCTGGGGCCCGCCAACCGACATTGTTTAGTTGACGGGACCTGGAGAAGGCCCACTCTGTGGGACCTAATCGGTCGCTGGGATTCATGCAGCAGATGACATTATAGGAAGATGAATAGAATAGAAGGTGATAAGAATGATTGGGCAAGGATCATGGGGTAAATGTGGGTATTTACCATATTTATTTGAAGTATAAGATGCATCTTTCTCCCCATAAAAGAAGCTGAAAATTTGGGTGTGTCTTAAACTCTGAATGTAGCTTTTTTGAAGCTTTTTTCACCCAGCTCTGAGATGCTAAATATCTTCCCGGCATTTTCAGGCTTGCCGGCTTGTTTTCATTGCTATTCCTTCCCAAAAAAAATTTTTTCAGCCCTAACGAAGTGCTAACGATCTTTCCAGCTTGCAGGATTTTTTTCATTCCTACTCCCTCTGAAGAAGGGTTTTTTTCAGCCCTAACCAGGGGGTAAAATAATGTGTTGAAGCTAAGCTGAGAGGAAGAGAACCTGTGGTCTAGAGGTTAAAGATTTTTCAGTGCTAATGCAGTGCTAACAATCTTATTATCTGCCTGCCTGCCTGCCTGCCTGCCTGCCTGCCTGCCTGCCTGCCTGCCTGCCTGCCTGCCTGCCTGCCTGCCTGCCTGCCTATCTATCTATCTATCTATCTATCTATCTATCTATCTATCTATCTATCTATCTATCATCTATCTGATTTCTATGCCACCCTTCTTCTAGAACTCTTCCTGGCTTGCAGCATTTATTTATATTCCCTCTCCCTCCAAAGCACTTTTTCCCTAGCCCTAAGTCATTGCAGGCTTGTTTTCATTGCTACTCCTTGTGAAGAAGATTTTTTTCAGCCCTAACCAGAGGATAAAATAATGTGCTGAAGCTGACCAGACTAAAGATGCTAGCCAGATAAATACCTGATAGATAGATTTCCCATTACATTTTCCTCCCCTAAAACTAAGGTGTGTCTTATACTCCGGCGCATCTTATACTCTGAAAAATATGGTATACTTTTCATATTGTGGGGTATAGAAGGGGGAATTTTGATTCACTTTTTTTTCTAATTCAACTTCCATAATTCATTTGGTCAATCTCAACCTTGGACAATTCAGAGTAGACTAAGGTGACCAGATTATAACTTTGGTAAAGCAGAACATCATTGGGAAGGGGGAATGGATGACAGACGACTGAAATATCTCTATAGACTTTTATCTCAGCGTTTGTTTTTGTGTATTGCTTCCCAGTCTGGTACTTCTATCAATTTATTATCTTTCCCGATTTTGAAAAGCATAAAACCAGTAAAACAAGGGAAGAGAGCAAAGTAGCATGCCTGTTATGCTTTCAAGCTGCTTC
Source organism: Erythrolamprus reginae (assembly GCF_031021105.1). Taxonomy (NCBI): domain Eukaryota; kingdom Metazoa; phylum Chordata; class Lepidosauria; order Squamata; family Dipsadidae; genus Erythrolamprus; species Erythrolamprus reginae. Next base: position 16,993,821 of record NC_091956.1, on the reverse strand, counting down.
TTTTACTGGAAGCAGCACTCTTTTCTCCCAACACCAAAGAGGTGCACACTCAGTCTCTAATCCAACCCTCTGATCTCTCTCTCTCTCTCTCTCTCGGTGTTGGGCATGCGCAAAGCAACCCATGGCCTAGAATTTATTTGCTCTGGACTGCCCAGAGCAAATAAAGCATTTCCTTTCTCTGGGCACAGGGAGAAGCTTCCTCATCCCAGCATCCAGAGAAAGGAAACACTTTATTCACTCTGAGCCATCCAGAGTGAATAAAGCATATCCTTTCTCTGGATGCCGGCGGGGAGGAAGCTTCTCCTAGAACCCAGAGAAAGGAAACACTTTATTTGCTCTGGACAGTCCAGAGAAAGGAAAATTGGGACTTGTTTAAAACACCATGGGACAAATTATTAAAAATTGGGACTGTCACGCCAAAACGGGAACATCTGGTCACCTTAGAGTAGACCTTCTCAAAAAGGTGCCAGCTTTAAGATTGATCAAACAGTTCTTGCCAAAACTGATGCAAAAGTTTAAATCATTTGAAAGAATAAACAGAAAAGTTATTGCTGTTTGTCTTAACTTGCAGGAGGCCTTTCATTTTTGTTTTGTTTTGATAAATGCATCATAACTCAGCTGAAATTAGTTGTTCAAGTCAGTTCATAATAAAGTTAAAATAAGATACTGAACAATCATTAAAGATTAAAGCGAGGCAATTAAAAATGCAATGAAAATCAAATAGACAAAAAAGAAAAGGATAAATAGCATATGTCAGCTGAAAACCTACTTTCAGATTGAAAGCCCAAACTTCTGCCTGAATAAAAATTTCCTTGAGAATCTACAGCAGAATCCTGGATTCATAAAAAGTTGCCCTGCAGATAAACTGGTTCGAAGCCATAGAGAGCGCTATAGGTTGCTACCAGCTTTTGAACTCATGTTTATTGATAACCAATGCAGGTTGGGGAATAGAATTGTAGCACACAGTTCAAGAAACACCCATAACTGTTTGTGCTGCTGCATTCGGCATATAACTAAGTTGTGAATGACTGTTTGCAGAACCTCCTGGTCAAGGAAAGTAACAATGTAAAGTTGTGTAAATGATTCCATCAACTACAGTAGTACCTCTAGATATGAGCTGCTCCACATGCGAGTATTCCAAGTTGCGAGCCATGACGGGAGGGAAATTTCTGTTCCAGACCCAAGCTCAAATTTGGGATACGAGCCGAGCTTCCACTAGGTGGTGCAAGAATCCTTGCTTCTGGTTATCTCCACGGGGAAAAACAAAGTCTAAAGCCATTTGTTCCAGATACGAGTTGATCGACATACGAGTCCGTTCTGGAATGAATTAAACTCGTATCTAGAGGTACTACTGTATCTGATTCCAGCCCTAAAAAAGGCAAGTTCAAATCCTGAAGGACTTAGCCATGAGCCTTCAGACTTTCACCGAACACCTAATCAAGGACTTGAGATAGGGTAATAGAATAGAATAGAATTCTTTATTGGCCAAGTGTCCTTCTTTTCACCAAATCTTGATGGATCAACGGGTCTTTGTATCACTTCCTTTGTCCCTATCCTTCACAGAGGACTTGTTTAGGGATGTGATGGTCTTGCATCCTTATAACATGGCTTGCCCTGCATGTAGAACCTGAAAAAATAGCTTTCCCCCCCCTTTATCTTTTATTTCATCTTTCACCTCTATCAAGGACAGAAATGTATTTTACTGTTGGTGAGTGGCGATGATTAGCAATCCCCAGACTACAGCTGAGGCAGGAGAGAAAGAGAGATTTGACCAGGACAGATGCAAATGGAAAGACATTCAATCTGGTCTGGCAATTACTATTAGCCTGAAGGTTTAACTATACCTTCTCCCAGCAGGAATTCTTGTAGAGCAAGATGCTAACGATGAAGACAGGATATACCCGAAGAGAAGGAATGAAATATATATGAACAAAGTGCTTGGAATAATAACAATTCATCCATATATGTATCTATTCGTGTATGGAGGGAGAGAGGGAGGGAGAGAGGGAGGGAGGGAGAGAGGAGGAGAAAGGGAGAGGGAAAGGGGGAGTGGAGGAGGGAGAGAGGTAGAGAGGGGGGAGAAGGGGAGAGGGAGGGGAGGGGAGAAAATAATAAAAATCCATCCATATATGTATCTATTCGTGTAGAGAGGGAGGGAGAGAGAGAGATAGAGGGAGGGAGGGAGAGGGGGAGAAAAGGAGAGAGGGAAAGAGGGAGGGAAGGAAGGAGAGAGAGAGGTAGAGAGGGGGAGAAAGGGAGAGAAGGAGGGAGAGGGGGAGAGAAAGGGAAAGAGGGAGGGGAGAGAGGGAGAAAATAATAACAATTCATCCATATATGTATCTATTCATGTGCAGAGGGAGGGAGGGAAGGAGAGAAAGGGAGAGAGGAGAGAGGGGGAGAGAAAGGGAAAGAGGGAGGGGGAGGGGGAGAGAGGGAGGGAGAGGGGGGGAGAAAAGGAGAGAGGGAAAGAGGGAGGGAAGGAAGGAGAGAGAGAGGTAGAGAGGGGGAGAAAGGGAGAGAAGGAGGGAGAGGGGGCGAGAAAGGGAAAGAGGGAGGGGAGAGAGGGAGAGAGGGAGAGGGAGAAAATAATAACAATTCATCCATATATGTATCTATTCATGTACAGAGGGAGGGAGGGAAGGAGAGAGAGGGAGAGAGGAGAGAGGGGGAGAGAAATGGAAAGAGGGAAGGGGAGAGAGGGAGAGGGAGAAAATAATAACAATTTATCCATATATGTATCTATTCATGTACAGAGGGAGAGAGGGAGGGAGAGAGGGAGAGAGAGAGGGAGGGAGAGGGGAGAAAGGGGGAGAGGAAAAGAGGGAGGGAAGGAGAGAGAGGAAGAGAGGGGGAGGAAGAGGGAGAGAAGGAGGAAGAGAGGGAGAGAGAAAGGGAGACAGGGAGGGAGGTGGGGAGAGAAAGGGGAAGAGGGAGGGAGAAAGGGAGAGAGAAGGGGAGAAAGGGAGGGAGGGACAGAGGAGGGAGAAGGAGAGAGGGAGAGAGAGGGAGAAAGGGAAAGAGCATTGTCCTTTGAAGTTTTCATTGATAGGTCAGGCAATTTCTTGGTGTGAAAACTCAGACAAATTCCTTGTGTGTCCAATCACACTTGTCCAATAAAGAATTCTAATTTGGCAACATCTCCAGATAAAGATTCGGGACTGCAAGAAATTCTACAAGTTGTACAAATAGTTTAGGTGTCAACTTGTAAAGCTTTCAAGTTGCCATTGGGCTTTGATCGTAACACTATACAACGCTAAAAAGAAAAAAAAAGGAACCCAGAAATATAAACCAGCACAAACATCGGGGGTTGTTCAAGACGTAGGGGAAATGCGTCTTCTGTACCAGATTTACAAACAGAACGGTATCGCGTCATTTCTCCCGAGGCAGCCACTCTGCCTCTTTGGTTGCAACCCTTCACATCATACGCAGGAGTTGACATGAATGAATGACCTTCCATACAAATAAGTAACCCCAGCACATCGAGATGGCTAGCGTGGTGGAACTAAAACTTTTTCTTCTCGAGAGGGTTGTCTGCATCCAGGGAATTTTCTCCCCGGGGAAATGATTTGTGATAAGACCTTGTCATATTTTCCACTTGGGGGTGATAACAAAAAAAGGCAAGAGTAACTTATCTATCTATCTATCTATCTATCTATCTATCTATCTATCTATCTATCTATCTATCTTTCATTTATTGATTGATTGATTGTTTGATTGATTGATTGATTGATTGGATTTGTATGCCGCCCCTCTCCGTAGACTCGGGGAAGCTAACAACAATGATGAAAACAGCATGTAACAATCCAATCCAATACTAAAATAACTTAAAAAAAACTTATTATAAAAACCAAACATAGATACAGACATAACATGCGTAAATTGTAAAGGCCTAGGGGGAAAGAATATCTCAGTTCCGCCATGCCTGATGGCAGTGGGTTTTAAGAAGTTGAAGAATATATGTGATATAGATCAGTGATGGTGAACCTTTTTTGGTTTGCAAGGCAAAAGTTTGTGTGTGCTGTACTAGCACATGCACAAATGCACACACCCATTCCCTCCCCCAATGAATGTGCAACTCCCTGTGCTGCTCCTGCACATGTCCACAATACCCCAGCCTTCACCATGTCTGCATATGTGCACATGCCCAGTGAAGGGCTATCAAAATTTTACTACCACACTGTGGGCGTGGTTTATGCAGGACGCCCTGCATTTTCTTTCAAGATCTTTCAGTGCAAATTGGGTGCTCGGGGTGGAGCTCCATTTTCTCTACTCCACTGCCATCCGGGCAGCAGCCCACCCCTGCACACACCTCACTAAAGCCTGGGATGGTGAAAAAACAGCCAAACTGGAAGTTCAGAAAAACAGACTTCTGGTTTCCCTATTGTGCTGTTTTTCTGCAATCTGGAGCTTCGGGAAGCTTCCCCGAAGCCTCCCAAGTGCAAAAAACAGCACAACAGGCAAACCAGAAGTCCCTTTGGTGGGCAAAATAACCTTCCCCAAGGCCAAATATTAGCTGGCTAGCACGCACATACATGCTGGAACTGACATAGGGCAACAACTTATGTTCCCTCTGATATGGCTTCGTGTGCCACCTGTGGCACACAAGTCATACGTTCACCATCATGGATATAGGTATTAGAAATGTTCACAAAACTTTAGCATAGAACTGAATACCCATGGTGGTGCAAGGGTTAGAATGCAGTATTGTGGGCTAATTCTGCCGACTGTCAGCAGTTCGATCTTGATCGGCTCCAGATTGACTCAGCTTTCATCTTTCCAAGATCGGTAAAATGAAGATCCAGATTGTTGGGGGCAATATGCTTATTCTGTAAACTGGTTTAGGGAGGGCTTAAAGCACTGTGAAGTGCTTTATATAAGCCTTTAAGTGATGATGCGGATGATGCGGATGATGCGGATGATGCGGATGATGCGGATGATGCGGATGAAGCGGATGATGCGGATGATGCGGATGATGCGGATGATGCTGATGATGCTGATGATGCTGATGATGCTGATGATGCTGATGCTGATGATGCTGATGATGCTGATGCTGATGATGATGATGATGATGGTGCTGATGGTGCTGATGGTGCTGATGGTGCTGATGGTGCTGATGGTGCTGATGGTACTGATGGTGCTGAGGATGATGAGGATGATGATGATGATAATAATAATAATAATAATAATAATAATAATAATAATAATAATAATTTATTAGATTTGGTATGCCGCCCCTCTCCGAGAACTTTGCAAAGCTATTTTTTGGCCTAATTTGCTTGATAATTTCCCTATGCTCTATAGCAGTGATTTTCAACCTTTTTTGAGACGCGGCACATTTTTTTAGTTTACAAAACCCTGAGGCTTCATCTAGTGGTGGCAACATTTACCTCCAGTCCTGACCAGGATTAGAAATCGGGACCATGGGGAGGAGTTGCAGCTTCAACTACTCACCGCGGCCACACAATGACAAGTGCGCAGCAGCCCGAGCGGGGACCTTCCAGGGTGTGGATGAGAGGAGGCCTGCTATTGGTCCATCGTTAGTGGTTGGGATGAATCCTAGAAGGTGATTGGTCAGTGAGCTTTCTCTGTGCCTCCACTCTTCCTGTCGCTGATAGCTGGAGGGATAGTGAGGGGAATGTTTATGTTTGGATGGAGGTGGCTGGTGGCAGATCAGATAAATGGCCTCCCCAGGCCGTAGTTTGGGGAGCCATGTTTAATTTTCCCACAGCACACCTGACTATATCTCACAGCACATTATTGTGCCGTGGCACACTGGTTGAAAAACACTGCTCTATAGCAGTGATGGCGAACCTTTTTTTCCTTCGGGTGCCAAAATAGCGCACATGTGCGCTATAATGCATGTGCGAGTGCCCACACTTATAATTCAATGCCTGGGGAGGGCAAAAACAGTCGTCCCCCCGAGGCCCTCTGGAGGCTGGAAATGGCCTGTTTCCCAACTTCTGGTGGGCCCAGTAGGTTCATGCTTTGCCCTCCCCAGAGTCCAAATGCTTCCCTGGAGCCAGGGGAGGGTACAAATGCCCTCCCCCACCCGCTACCAGAGGTTCTCTGGAAGCCAAAAATGCCCTCCCAGAACCTCTGTGTGAGCCAAAAATCAGCTGGCCAGCACACACATGCATGTTGGAGCTCAGCTAGGGTAATGGCTTGTGTGCCAGCAGATTTGGCTCCGTGTGCCACCTGTGGCACCCATGACATAGGTTCACCATCACTGCTCTATAGTATTTTAACTTCCTTGAATAATTTAATGAATTCCTCTACAACCAAGTCTTATTTTCTATTTCCTAGAAGCTATAATCTTTCTTATCTTACAGACATTGCTCTAATTTTGTAGTTTCTGTCCTTACTCCAAAACCTAAGCACTCATTCATGCTGTGTATGATGTTTTGGATCTGGTAGTACCTTGTGTGCAGTTGCATGGAACGTAGCCCTTGGTTCTCATTCCCACTTCTGCCAGCATTTTAGATCAGTATGGAATGATATTAAATAGGACTTCAAGCATCCTGCTTTGAATGCCATCATTCTTAAGGGACTGAAAATATTCCTCACAGCTTACAATGCCATATCCTTGTTTCTGCTGCTCCAATGTACTCCCTCTTCTTCAACATCTATCACCCCCCCCCCATCTTCCTTCTGACAACTGGTCCAGTGGTAAAATCCTTTTTTTTTTTTTACTACATGGAAATGACTGATTGGGCATGATGTGGTACGGTGTGGCTTGGTAGGCATTTAAAATCTCCATTCCCTCTCCACTCGTGGGGGAAGGATACTACACAATCTCCATTCCCACCCCACTCCAGGGAAGGATACTGCAGCAACAACAACAACAACAACAACAACAACAACAACAACAATGATAATACCTGGTCATGGCTTACAAGTGGAACACTCAAAAAGGAGACAGAAGGACTAATACTGGCGACCATTAGAACAAATGCTGTCAAAGCCAGAATTGAAAAATCAACAGACGATCCAAAGTGCAGACTCTGTAAAGAAACAGATGAAACAATCGATCACATACTCAGCTGCTGCAAAAAGATCGCACAGACTGACTACAAGCATAGACATGATGCTGTGGCACAGATGATCCACTGGAACTTGTGCCGGAACTACCATTTACCAGTGGCAAAGAACTGGTGGGATCATAAGCCCAAAAAAGTGGTCGAAAATGAGCAAGCAAAACTACTGTGGGACTTCCGACTTCAGAATGACCAAATTCTGAAGCATAACACACCAGACATTGTGATCGTGGAGAAAAAGAAAGTATGGATCATCGACATCGCAATCCCAGGAGACAGCAGAATTGAGGAGAAGCAGCTAGAGAAATTAGTGAAATACGAAGATCTAAAAATCGAGCTGCAACGACTCTGGCATAAGCCAGTGAAAGTGGTTCCAGTGGTACTTGGCATGCTGGGCGCAGTGCCAAAGGATCTCAGCGCACATTTGAAAACCATCGGAATTGACAAAATCTCCATCTGTCAATTGCAAAAGGCTGCTTTACTGGGATCGGCAAACATAATTCGCCGCTACATCACGCAGTCCTAGGTGCTTGGGAAGCTCCCTACTGGTGATGAAATACAAAATCCAGCATAGTGATCTCGTTTGCTGTGTTGTACTGACATAATAATAATATTAATAATAATAATAATAATAATAATAATAATAATAATAATTTGGAGAACCGGCAAATACCAACTCTGGCTGGCCCCACAGTTGGGCGGAAATGGAGATTTTGCAATATCTTTCCCCCAGGTGTGGGGAGGGAATGGAGATTTTGCGGTATCCTTCCCCGGAGTGTGGAGGGAATGGAGATTTTGCATATCCTTCTCCTGCCATGCCCACCAAGCCATACTATGCCCACCAAGCCACACCCACAGAATTGGTAGTTTTAAAAAAAATGATTTTACCACTGGACTGTTTCCTTAAAAATAAATAAAAGAATTCAAATCTCTCGAGTTAATTGTGGCACAACTAACTTACATTCCAGTTGTTAATTAGCTCTTGGTATAATCATTTCCTGACCCTCAGTGGGAAAGCCTGCTGAGAATCCAGAAAATTAAAGTCCATGAGTATTGAACTCCTGGGGGACATTCTCCCACTAGCTGAAAGCCTTTTAAGAGATTTACATTTTGGATTATCTGCAAAAACTCTTCAACATTTGAGGAGTGTCATCTCTCAGCCATGTGTGTTTTTCTGCAATGAAAAAGAAGCACAGGGAGAAAATGACTCTTACTGTCCTACAATCAAGCATTCTATAAATGGCAACCACAGCTAAATCAATAAAGCCCTTAAAAACAGAACTCAACACTTAAACCTCGTAGCCTTTCCTGATAGCCAACTAGCAGGAAGCTAGCAGGAGTTCTGTAAGCAGTTCTTCCAGCTTTGAATCTTCCCAGCTTGACTCGTAGTTTCCTTAGCATCATTTTATTCTTGTTTCAGATCACTTCAACATCAACCAATGTAGAATTTGTCTTCTGTTGTAGAACTCAAGTTCTTCCTAAATGGATGTTTGTTGTTCCACTTCAATGGAGAGTCAAGACGAGGCCAACCTGCCTTGATTTAACCCATGTGCAAGGGCTTGAAGAAGCGTCTTGCGGAAATTTCATTTCTTTTGTTTTATTTCTTTCATCATGCATGTATGAGAACATAACTATAAGTATAAACATAAAAGTGTAAACAAGTATAAGCATAAGAAATTATTATGGACAACGGGACAGGGATGGTAGCAATGATGGGCTCCTACGGGAACGGTGAAGAACGCAGTTCAAGTAGCAAAATTTGGAGCTCCACCCGAGAGCACCCAATTTGCATTGAAAGATGTTGAAACAAAATGCATTAGCCACGCCCACAGTGTGGTAGTAAAAATTTTGGTAGCCCATCACTAGATGGTGTTGTGATTCAGCCTGAGGCTGTTCAGGGACCAGCTGTGTCTCTGCTGGCTCCATGCCCGGAGGAGGAGGACAGCGAAGAGGAGGGGGCTGACCAGTCGGACGGGGGAGAGGAAAGTCAGGAATGGGACGAAGGAGAACAGCATGAGAGCCCCGGGGGGGCGCTCTCCCCAGCCAGTAGCTTGGAGTCATTAGGTGATGAAGCACAAGCCGTCATTGACATGCGACAAAGACATTCAGATCAAAGAAAGGAGCAATTAAATAAGTATTATCAGCACTGAATTAGGAACAGCTGGGCTTGGGTGTGGTCCTCCTTAGCAGGGTTTAAAAGGCAGGCAAGCCCTTGAAGCCATGTGGAGTGTTATCTGTTGAAGTTACGGTGTCCTGCTTTGTTCTCGATGTCTCTGTTCCTGGCTTGTGGCCCAGCAGTTTGGAAGACCCGTGGGAGGTGTAGGTCTGCTATCTACAGCCTCGTCTTGGCAGCAAGAATCCTGTATTGCTGCATGGACTTTTGCCTTCGTGGATATATTTGAAGATATAGCGTTTTCCTGTTTGTAAGGACATTTTCTGTTACCTGTGTTTTTCTTGAATTTTATAAACTGCCTTTGCCTTTTACCGGTGTGTCTGGCTTCTCTTTTTAGGTTGGTATTGGCTTCCGGAGTGACCCAGACAGAACAGATGGTAGGCACAATGGTGCGCTTATGCACTCCCCCTTACAGACCTCTTAGGAATGGGGTGGGGTCCAGGGTGGACATTTTAAGGTTTTGGGGTTTGAGGATGCAACAACCGAGTCAGGCAGTTCATTCCAGGCATTGATTACTCTGTTCCTGAAATTGTATTTTCTGCAATTGAGTTTGAAGAGGTTACGTGTATTATTGCAGTTGAAACTGAACTTCTGACAGGTAGGGCATTGCAGCAGAAAATGTTATGTACTATCCTTAGGTCAGACCATAGGCGCCATAGTTCTAGGTTGTCCAGGCCCAAAATTTCACACCTGGTGGCATAAGGTATTCTATTTCGAGAATGGAGTGGAGTACTCTTCTCATAAAATACCTCTGGATTCATTCAATTGTATTAATGTCCGATATGCAGTGTGGATTCCAGGCAGATGAGCTTTATTTGAGAATTGGTCTGGCAAAGGTTTTATAGGCCCTGGTTTGCAGTACAGTGTTACTAGACAAGAAGCTGCACAAAATGGAAATGCAGTAGCCAATTGTGGAGTGAACAAAATGGATATTGCATTTATTTATTTATTTATTTGTTCAATTGTTCAATTGTTCAATTGTTCAATTGTTCAATTGTTCAATTGTTCAATTGTTCAATTGTTCAATTGTTCAATTGTTCAATTGTTATTTATTTATTCATTCATTTATTCAAACATGTACAAGTTAGCAGGTATTGGTATACAGTGTTCCCTCGATTTTCGCGGGTTCGAACTTCGCGAATAGCCTATACCCCAGTTTTTCAAAAAATATTAATTAAAAAAAATATTTCGTGGGTTTTTTTCTATACCACGGTTTTTCCCGCCCGATGACATCATATGTCATCACCAAACTAATATTTTTTTGCAAATAAATAACAAATAATAATAATAATAATTGTTAATAAATAATTATGTTTATAAATATCAGGAACACTAAGTGTCTTATTCAATGGTGAGTACCAGTAATAATGGTGAGTAAATGGTTGTTAAGGAAATGGGAAATGGTAATTTAGGGGTTTAAAGTCTTAAGGGATGGCTTGTGATACTGTCCATAGCCAAAAATGGTGTATTTACTTCTGCATCTCTACTTTGCGGAAATTAGACTTTCGCGGGTGGTCTCAGAACGCATCCCCCGTGAAAATCGAGGGAACACTGTATACATAAACATAAGCAAAGTAGTTACAGGTAAATTAGGACAGGGACGTTAGGCACAATGGTGCGCTTATGCACATCCCTTACAGATCGCTTAGGAATGGGTTAGTTCCACGGTAGACAGTTTAAGGTTAAAGTTTTGGGGGGGTTGAGGATATAACAATGGAGTCAGGCAGTTCATTCCAGGCATTGATCTCTCTGTTGCTGAAGTCGTATTTTCAACAAACGAGTTTGAAGAGGTTTACCTTGAGTTTGAATCTATTGTGTGCTCGTGTATTGTTGCGGATAAAGATGAAGTAGTCATTGACAGGTAGGACATTGTAGTAGATGATTTTATGAACTACATTTAGATCATAATGGAGGCGACGTAGCTCTAATCTATCTAACCCCAAAATTTCAAGTCTGGTAGAATAAGGTATTCTGCTGTGGGCAGAGGAGAGGAGGACTCTTCATTTGAAATATTCCTGGATTGTATTTAATGTCTGAAATGCAGTATGGGTTCCATACAGGTGAACTGTTTGTTTGTTTGTTTGTTTGTTTGTTTATTTATTTTGTCCAATACAAATTGAAAGTTAAGGAGAATAAAAACGTGTAGTAGTAAATATCAGGGAAGGGATAGAAGAAGAGATATGAAAATAGAATACATCAATGAAGAGTAGAGGAAGGATATATGGATGGGAGAAAAGATATATAAAATATAAGAGAGACAATTGGACAGGGAATGGAAGGCACACTAGTGCATTTATGCTCGCCCCTTACTGACCTCTAAGGAATCTGGAGAAGTCAACCATGGAAAGTCTAAGGAAAAAATATTGGGGGTTGGGGGTTGACACCACGGAGTCTGGTAATGAGTGCCACACTTCAACAACTTGATTGCTAAAGTCATATTTTTTACAGTCAAGTTTGGAGCGGTTGATATTAAGTTTGAACCTGTTGCGTGCTCTTGTGTTATTGTGGTTGAAGCTGAAGTAGTTGTTGACAGGCAGGATGTTGCAGCATATGATCTTGTGGGCAATACTTAGATCATGTTTAAGGCATCGTAGTTCTAAGCTTTCTAGACCCAGGATTGCAAGTCTAGTTTCGTAGGGTATTCTGTTTCGAGTGGTGGAGTGAAGGGCCTTCTGTCAGAAATGGTGTAGGGTCTCCTGCTTGGGCAGAGGGTTGGACTAGATGACCTACAAGGTCCCTCCCAACTCTGTTAATCTGATTTGTAGGTATATGACATATTTGGACCTATCTGTGTCTAAAATATGTTGTGTGGACCAAGAACTTATTTATTTATTTATTTATTTTATTTATAGGATTTGTATGCCGTCCCTCTCCGTAGACTCGGGGTGGGTAACAACAACAATAAAAACAGCATGTAAATCCAATACTACAACAACTAAAAAACCCTTATTTTAAAACCAATCATACCTACAAACAAACATACCATGCATAAATTGTAAAGGCCTAGGGGGAAAGAGTATCTCAGTTCCCCCATGCCTGATGGCAGAGGTGGGTTTTAAGGAGCTTATGAAAGGCGAGGAGGGTGGGGGCGAGTTGGTTCCAGAGGGCCGGGGCCACCACAAAGGGTGGGGGGAGTTGGTTCCAGAGGGCCGGGGCCACCACAAAGAAGGCTCTTCCCCTGGGCCCCGCCACACTTGATGACGAGATGACTTACACAGTCCCTTCCAACTCTGTTATTCTGTTATTATTCTGTTAAAAATATTTCACTCCTCAGACTTTGGTAGGCCATTAGGGAGATTTTCTTTTAAATCGAAAATGGCAGGAGAAAGAGCTGCCAATTTTCAGCAAAGTGATCAGAGGCAGTGGCAAGGAATGTAAAGAAAGTGTTTTGGGGAGTCAGGGAAGACAAAAGACGTCCTGCTTCTTCCATTCTGTGGTAGCTGCACCTGGAGGTAATCATTAAGGCTTAGGTTAGTATAGTATTGTCAGAATTGTTGTCTGCGGGGAGCAAAATTGCATCGCATTCGATTACCAGAAAGAAAAAAATAAAATAAAATCCCTGGCTCATAATATGTCCGCCATAAGGCAGCAATAAAGTCTCTCATCTCTCCACATTAGCAGTAAAGCATTTGGAATGAGTCAAGCAACCATGATGAGAAAGGAGAAAATGGTGCTTTCGCAATGCCTTAAACTACTGGTTCTCAACCTGGGGGTCGGGACCAGTAATTGGCTGCTTTCCCCATTGGGGGGGGGGGCATAGTGGGGGTAGTAAGTTTATGCACTATTTATTGAATACTTAATACAGTGTTCCCTCGATTTTCGCGGGGGATGCGTTCCGAGACCGCCCGTGAAAGTCAAATTTCTGCGAAGTAGAAATGCGGAAGTAAATACACTATTTTTGGCTATGAACAGTGTCACAAGCCTTCCCTTAACGCTTTAAACCCCTAAATTACAATTTCCCATTCCCTTAGCAACCATTTAGATTATTACTCACCATGTTTATTTATTAAAGTTTATTTTTTAAAAAATTCATTAAAGGCAGATGAAAGTTTGGCGATGACATATGACGTCATCGAGCAGGAAAAACCGTGGTATAGGGGCAAAACCGCAAAGTATTTTTTAATTAATATTTTTGAAAAAACGTGGTATAGGCTTTTCGCGAAGTTCGAACCCGCAAAAATCGAGGGAACACCGTAGTTTTTTATAGTCCTTCCTTCTCTAGTGCCTTTGAATGATCCTTAATTACTTTTAAAATTGGAAATAATTAAATATTATGTTTTTACCCACAAATGCTTTAATCATTTTAATCATTATCTAGAACTGAACTTTTATAGCAATGAAAAAAAATTTGAGCTACTTGCCTAATTTGTTATCATACAGAATCTTGTGGGTTCAGTACAAAAATGTTACTGTGCTCCTCAACCAATAACGCTGTCTATCATTTTTTTTTTCCTTTTTGTGGCTCTTCAAATAATGTGACTTAATCAATTGCCGCTGGGCATGCACGCACCAGCAAAGACCTCAGAGGGAGCACTGGTAGAAGGTAAGATGAGCTACCTCACTGGGTAGCAGAAATCGGGGGTGGGGGTGGGCTAACCCCCACCCAGTGATGGGCTCCTACGGGAATGGTCTGCAGTTCCGGTAGCAAAATTTGGAGCTCCACCCCAGAGCACCCAATTTACACTGAAAGATGTTGAAACAAAATGCATAAGCCACGCCCACAGTGTGGTAGTAAAAATTTTGGTAGCCCATCACTGCCCCCACCCATCCACCCCCACCTGCCCACCTGCCTCAACTCTATTCTGTTCTGTTTGTGCCTGTTTTTAGGCTCTCTGAAGGCTCCAGAGGGCAAAAAACAGCCCAATGGCCAAACCGGAAATCCGTTTTTCTGAACTTCCGGTTTGCCCATTTGGCTGTTTTTTCACCATCCCAGGCTTTGTGGGAATGGGGAGAGATTGTGCACATGTGCAAGGGAAGTGCAGTGTGTGCATAAATGGGGGGGAGGGAATGGGTATAGTGTTTCCTGCCTGAACAGGAAGTTGAATTCTAACGTCCTTTCCAACTCTATTATTTTGTATTTCAATACTGGTTTCAAGAAAGGAAAAAAAATTCTATTTAGCACTTCATTTTCAGGAACGGTTAATGCAGGCCTTCCAGCACACAAAATAACATCCTAATCTTTGTTTGAGACAAGACATATAAACATCTCACTAAATAAACACCCCAGGAAGTCTCCTTAAATGAAGTTTTGCATAACTGACATTTTGCATAACAATCTTGGTTGCCGATCAGTTTCCGTTCACAATTCAAAGTGTTGGTTATGACCTATAAAGCCCTTCATGGCACCAGACCAGAATATCTCCGGGACCGCCTTCTGCAGCACGAATCCCAGTGACCAGTTAAGTCCCACAGAGTTGGCCTTCTCCAGGTCCCGTCAACTAAACAATGTCATTTGGCGGGACCCAGGGGAAGACCCTTCTCTGTGGCGGCCCCGACCCTTTGGAACCAACTCCCCCCAGAGATTAGAATTGCCCCCACCCTCCTTGCCTTTCGTAAACTCCTTAAAACCCACCTCTGTCATCAGGCATGGGGGAATTGAGACTTTCCCTCCCCCTAAGCTTATAAAATTTATGCATGGTATGTTAGTATGTATGATTGGTTTCTAAATTGGGGTTTTAAATTAACTTAAATATTAGATTTGTTCACATTGTATTATTATTGCTGTGAGCCGCCCCGAGTCTGCGGAGAGGGGCGGCATACAAATCTGAATAATAAAATAAAAATAAAATAAATAATAAATCTCAAAGATCAGATCTTTGGTTAGCCATAATATGTCCTCTGTTGGTCTACTTTTGTCAAGAGAGAATTGTTTAAAAAATCGAAGGTTTTTTCATCCTTTGGGATTGAATTTTATTTCATTAAGGCAAGGGTTAAGTTGCTTGTTTGGCTGACTTTGGCTGATTTATTCTCCTGTTTGATAGATGGCTTTGGAATGAGAAAATGCAATTCATTAGAATGATTGAGTGGAGTAAAATGACTTTGCACATTAATGGCGGAAGATCAGAAGCTCTTTCATAAATGTCCATATTAGTTCAAGAACAACATATGTGGTAGGTGTCCCATCCTGAAGATTTTTCAGATGGGTCCAAAGCAAGCAGAACATGTTGGTAATTGAGGAATCGAACTCATTGCAAATAGTGATGGGGGAACCCAACACTGTTTGGGTTTGGCAAGTTCGGACAAACTTTACGCAAAATTCAGCTGAACCCAAACTGAACCAGAACTCGAACCCGAACGGAGAATCCCTCCCACAAAGAGATTCCGAGGGCAGAGCATTGATGTCACCAGTAGGTTGCTAAGGATGCCAAGGTGATTACTTCCTGGATTCCATGGAATCCAGGAAGTGATCACCTTGGTGTCCTTAGCAACCTGCCGGTGACATCAAAGCTCCGCCCCTGGAATCTCTTCGTGGGAGGGATTCCCCAGCTCTTCAAAGGGAGGTCTTCACGTAAAAATAAACATTGTTATATTTACGAAAAAGGCCCCGCAGCAGCGCTGCAAGCAAAGGGCGGTCCTTTCACATAAAAATTTAAAAAAACAATTTGCGAAAAAAGAGGGCAGATACTCATTGAAGAAAAAACACTATTCTCCTTTTTTTCTTCAATGAGCATCTGCCCTCCGTTCTCCCCACCCCACTCTCCATTATTCCTACATACTTTTCTCCTCCTTTTTCTTCAACTCTGAAGTGTGAACAATCGATCCAAATGGAAAGAGTTTAATTAGCTATTTTATTGCTCCTGCTTATAATATATACATCTTCTCAGGCTGGTGGTTTCACCTGGGTCACCATAGATAAAGTTCAACATAGAAACATAGAAGATTGACGGCAGAAAAAGACCTCATGGTCCATCTAGTCTTCCCTTATACTATTTCCTGTATTTTATCTTAGGATGGATATGTTTATCCCAGGCATGTGGATTTACCAACCACGTCTGTTGGAAGTTTGTTCCAAGCATCTACTACTCTTTCAGTAATATAATATTTTCTCACATTGCGTCTGATCTTTCCCCCAATTAACCTCAGATTGTGCCCCCTTGTTCTTGTGTTCACTTTTCTATTAAAAACACTTCTCTCTTTAACCTTATTTAACCCTTTAACATATTTAAATGTTTTGATCGTGTCCCCCCTTTCCCTTCTGTCCTCCAGACTGTACAGATTGAGTTCATTGAGTCTTTCCTGATAGGTTTTATGCTTAAGACCTTCCACCATTTTTGTAGCCCGTCTTTGGACCCGTTCAATTTGATCAATATCTTTTTGTAGGTGAGGTCTCCAGAACTGAACACAGTATTCCAAATGTGGTCTCGCCAGCGCTCTACACAGCAGGATCACAATCTCCCTCTTCCTGCTTGTTATACCTCTAGCTATGCAGCCAAGCATCCTACTTGCTTTCCCTGCTGCCTGACCGCCCTGTTCACCCATTTTGAGACTGTCATTAAGTATTACTGTCATCATTATTATTATTATTATTATTATCATTATTATTATTATTAATAATTAGATTTGTATGCCGCCCCTCTCCGCAGACTCGGGGCAGCTCACAACAGTGACAAAAACAATATATACTGACAAATCTAATAATTAAAATCTAAGATAACAATTATACATTGAAAAATCTAAAAGCAAGGAACCCCAATATAAAAAACATACATACAATCATATCATGCACTAGGATTACATAGGCAGGGGGAGATGTTTCAATTCCCCACGCTTGACTACAGAGGTGGGTTTTAAGGAGTTTATGAAAGGCAAGGAGGGTGGGGGCAATTCTAATCTTCGGGGGGAGTTGGTTCCAAAGGGCCGGGGCCGCCATAGAGAAGGCTCTTCCCCTGGGTCCCGCCAAATGACATTGTTTTGTTATCATTACTGTCATTACTGTCATTACTGTCATTACTGTCATTGCTGTCATTACTGTCATTGCTGTCATTACTGTCATTACTGTCATTACTGTCATTAAGTCAACGGTATTTAAGAGGGGTCGGTTCTTACCTATGTAGAGATTCCATACTAATTCCCCACTTGACTTCTTCCCATGGCTCGGCCAGTCTTGCTCTCTGACAAATACTAAATATATAATGAAACATTCAAGTCTGCGTTTGGAACAAAGGAGTTCATTATACAGGTAACACCAGTCTCAAGGAAACCTAGGAGAAAAATAGATTTATTTCGCCTAGATATAAAAGCCTGTTTGCCTAAGGCAAATCAGGAAAATGACTTGTTCGTTTAATGCATGCTTGAATCTATATTTAGCGACAAAAATATAGCAGTCATCAATAATGCAGTTTTATTTAATAGGTTTTCTGACCCTGAGATTCATAGACTTAGGGAACAACACTTGTTATTAGAATGCGGGGATGAAAATTAATTATCTTTTTTTGTCATCTCACTTCCTGGGCATAAATTGTTGCTACTTCTACCCTCAAAACGATGCTATAGGGCAGTGATGGTGAATCTTTTTTCCCTTGGGTGCCAAAAGAGCATGTGAAAACAGCTTCCCCAGCCTCCAGAGGCCCTCTGGATACCGGAAATTTATTTATTTATTTATTATTTATTTATTTATTTATTGGATTTGTATGCCACCCCTCTCCATAGACTCGGGGCGGCTAACAACAGCAATAAAACAGCATATATGCTGCACGAATCCCAGCGACCAGTTAGGTCCCACAGAGTGGATCTTCTCCGGGTCCCATCAACTAAGCAATGTCGCCTGGCGGGACCCAGGGGAAGAGCCTTCTCTGTGGCGGCCCCGGCCCTCTGGAACCAACTCCCCCCAGAGATTAGAACTGCCCCCACCCTCCTTGCCTTTCGTAAACAACTTAAAACCCACCTCTGCCGCCAGGCATGGGGGAATTGAGATCCTCTTTCCCCCTAGGCCTTTACAATTCTATGCATGGTATGTATGTATGTATGTTTGGTTTTTATATTAATTGATTTTTAATCATCAATATCAAATTACTATTGTACACTGTTTTATTGTCGCTGTTAGCCGCCCCGAGTCTCTGGAGAGGGGCGGCATACAAATCCAATAAATAAATAAATAAATAAATATAATAATAATCCAATACTAAAACAGTTAAAAACCCTTATTATAAAACCAAACATACGTACAGACATGCATAAAATTGTAAAGGCCTAGGGGGAAAGAGTAGCTAAATTCCCCCATGCCTGGCGGCAGAGGTGGGTTTTAAGCAGCTTACGAAAGGCAAGGAGGGTGGGGGCAATTCTAATCTCTGGGGGGAGTTGGTTCCAGAGGACCAGGGCCGCCACAGAGAAGGCTCTTCCCCTGGGTCCCGCCAAGCGATATTGTTTAATGGCTTATTTTCCAACTTGATGGGCCCAGTAGGCTCGTGTTTCACCCTAACCAGGCTCCCCAGGCTTCTCTGGAGCCGAGGGAGGGTAAAAATGCCCTCCCACATCCCCCTGGAGGCTCTCTGGAAGCCATAAAGGGCCTCTGTATGAGCCAAAAATCAGCTGGGTGGCACACACATGCATGTTGGAGCTGAGCTGGAGCAACAGCTTGCATGCCAGCAGATATGGTTCCACATGCCACCTGTGGCACACGTGCCATAGGTTTGCCATCATTGCTATAGGTCATTGTGCATCAGAATAACTAAACCAGACCAGAATATCTGCGAGACCGCCTTCTGCTGCACGAATCCCAGCGGCCGGTTAGGTCCCACATAGTTGGCCTTCTCCGGGTCCCATTGACTAAACAATGTCTGCTGGCGGGACCCAGGGGAAGTGCCTTCTCTGTGGCGGCCCCGACCTTCTGGAACCAGCTCCCCCCTAAGATTAGGATTGCCCCCACCCTCCTTGCCTTTCCTAAACTTCTTAAAACCCATCTCCGCCATCAGGCATGGGGGAACGGAGACATCTCCCCTTGCCTATATATATGGTATGTTTGTGTGTATGCTTATATATGGTATGTTTGTGTGTATGCTTTTTAAATAATGGGGGTTTTAGGCTTTTAATGTTAAATTGTTATTTAGACTTAATATTAGATTTTTTATTGTATATTGTTTTATCACTGTTGTGAGCCGCCCTGAGTCTGCGGAGAGGGGCGGCATACAAATATAATAATAATAATAATAATAATAATAATAATAATAATAATAATAATAATAGACACAAGGACAGTTCCCCCCAATACCATCACTTTGCTAAACAACTATTTCCCACAATATTGTCAATGTATTAAGTCTGTTTTATTATTATTATTATTATTATTATTATTATTGTTGTTGTTGTTGTTGTTATTATTATTATTATTATTATTATTATTATTATTATTATTATTATTGTCTTTCCTATTAAAGGTAAACATATGCACCAGTCATTCCTGACTCTAGGGGGCAGTGCACAATTCTGTTTCAAAGCTGAAGAGTCAGCACTGCCAGATGATCTCTCTAAATGCCAACGGCCCATCGAACTCTGTTACCTTCCCATCAAAGGTGGTCCCTATTTTTCAACTTGCATTTTTTTCTGCTTTCAAATTGCTAGGCTGGCAGAAACTGGGACAAGTAATGGGAACTCACCCCATTACAATTTGAACCACTGAATTGCCCATCTTCCGATCGACAAGCTCAGTCTTAGCCACTGAGCCACTGCATCCCTTTTTCCTATTACCTATCTCCTTTTCTTTGAACTAGTGCTAAATTCCTCTGTGCTGGTCAATATGTTATTGAATAAATACAAATATTTAAAGTACATAAGAAGAGCCATGCTAAATCAAGCCAAAGCCCATCGAGTCCAGCATTCTGTGTCACACAGTGGCCCACCAATTGTACATGGGGATGGTGAGCAGAAAGAGAAGGCAAAACACTCCCTTTCCCTTGACCCCCAACAAATGATACCCAGGGGAATCCTGCCTGCCTCAACCTACATAGAGGCGGCACTTGGACATCCATTTCAATAACCACCGATACACTTGGCATCCATGAATCTGTCTAATCCTGCCTTTAAGCTCTCCAGGCTGACAGCTGTCACGACCTCTTCTGGAAGTGAATTCCATAAACCAAGGACCCTCTGGGTGAATAAATATTCCCCTTGATTTGTCCTCACTTTCTTACCTATGAGCTTTAGGGAGTGCCCCCTCGTCCTAGTATTGTGTGGTAGAGAAAATATTTTTTCTCTATTCACCTTTTCTATCCCACACATGATTTTATACATTTCGATCAAGTCACCTCTTAAACACCGTCTTTGAAGGCTGAAAAGACCACGGTGTTCCAACCTAGTTTCATAAGGGAGGTGCTCCATTTCCTTGATCATTCTTGTTGCCCTTTTTTGCACCTTTTCCAGTTCCATTATATCCTTCTTGAGGTGAGGTGACCAGAACTATACACAGTACTCCAGTACTCTCACCATCGATTTGTACAGAGGCAATACAACACTTACCGACTTATTTTCAATTCCCTTCCTAATCATGCCAAGCATAGAATTATTATTTTTTACTGCTGCTGTGCATTAGGTTGACATCTTCATTGAGTTGTCCACCAAAACCCCAAGAGCCCTTTCTTGGATCGTCTCAGAAAGCTTGGTCCCCATCAGTTGGTATAATTGGGGTTCTTTGCCCCAATATACATAACTTTGCACTTGTTTAGGTTAAAATGCATTTGCCACTTTGTTGCCCACTCACTTAATTTTGAGAGATCCTTCTGGTGCTCCTGACAATCAGTCAAGGCTATGGTTTTCCCAACTGGAATATATGGCTGTGAAAGTTGGACCATAAGGAAGTCTGAGCACCAAAGAATGGAGGCCTTTGAACTATGGTGCTGGTGAAGACTACTACAGGTCCCTTGGACTGCAAGGTGATCAAACTGGTCAGTCCTGGAGGAGATCAACACTGACTGCCCTTTTAGAAGCCATTTCCTGAAGATGAAACTTTGGAGTTAGAGACTTTGACCTGCCACAATTAGAATAGTATGGTGGGCATTAGGAGGGGTGGTTGCATGAGGGGGAAAGTTACTAGCCACAACAAATTCCTTCTTGAAAGTCCAAGGTCATTGTTTGTTCAGCACCAGTGGAAATATGGAGGAGGTTCATGGACTTGCAGGCAATTGGACTTGTGCATGTGAGTATGAGGGGTGAACCTTAACCTGGGTGGGGAACTTGACTACAGTTCACTATCAACACAATAATGGTAATAAATTGGAACTTGGAAGAAAGATGAGGTTTGGACTCTTGATTTATTTCTCGGATCTTATTTGGAGTGCTGACTATATGAACGATTAAGGACAGAAGAAGAAAGGGATGATGTTCTGCTGGGCTCTCTGGTAGGAACCTCCCGAAAATTCAAGGGTACAAATTGCAGACACACACATATTTGAAAATTCAAAACAATGTTCTTTATCACAAAATTCAAAATAAACTAAGCACTCTTTTTGTATTGCAAAGAGCACACTTCCCAAAACAACCGGGTAGTCTGTACAATTTCCCTTAAGCAGTCATTAAGTACTTAGCTAGCAGCTGTGAAGAAACATCACACCCCTTCTTCTTCCAAGGAAGTGACACACACACACACACACGTTGCTCTGCTTTGGTTTCAAAGGCGTGAAAAAATCAACAAAGTCCAGAAAACAGCAACACACGATTCCTAAAGAACTGCGATCAGATACTCTTTCACAACGGGCAAACCCACACGCTGCTATTTATAGCAGCAGCCCTGCTTACTGGCACCCCACCCAACCACAGGTAGCCTCATTTTCTCTTGTAATAATCCTTCAGTTGTTGTCTCCTATGCATCACTCTACGCATGCATGGATGTGTCATTAATTCTTATTCAGAATCCAAGGATGATACAGATGATTGATCTCCTCCTGGGCTGTCTGCCTCTTCCTTGTCACTCACGCTTCCTTGGTCAGAGGAGGCTTCATTGGTAGATTCCATGGGGAGCAAAACAGGCCTGCGGCATGTAGATGTCTCCCCTACATCCACCTGCTCATCCCTTGGGGCAGGAGCTGGGCCACAGCTAACCACAACAGATGACAGAGAATGAGGTGACTTGATGGAGTCACTGAAGCAGTCGGCATGAGCTTAAATGGACTCCTGGAGATAGTAGAGGACAGGAAGGCTTGGAGGAGCATTATCCATGAGGTTGCGATGGATCAGACACAACATTGCATACTTATGATTATAACTTTGTCCCCTGTATCTTTATGATTTATAGTGTCTTATTTAGTTACCTAGTATGATTTATGTTGATTGCTTATTTAGTATCCTATGACTATCACTAAGTATTGTATCATGTGATTTATGATTTATGTATTTTTATAATAACTATGATCATGATTTATCACACATAGCTTTTATGTATACTGGGAGCTTATGCACCGAAGACAAATTCCTTTTGTGTCCAATCACACTTGGCCAATAAAGAATTTGTTCTGACCCAACCTCCCCAAACATAACAAACTCACTGTAGTTAAATCAATTATTCCTTTATTAGAAGTGCCAGCAGGCAGAGCAAAACGTTTATCTCTCAATGCAGGCTAAGAAATCTGTCTGGCAGGGACATTAGATTAGATTAGATTTATTGGATTTATATGCCGCCCCTCTCTGCAGACTCGGGGCGGCTCACAACAATGGTAAAAACAGTACATAGTAACAAATCTAATATTTAGCAATCTAAATTACAATTTTAGGTTAAAAAGTCCAAAAAAAGAAACCCCAATATATAAAAAACAAGCACACAATTGAATCATACACAAAAACTACATGGGCAAGGGGGAGATGTTTCAATTCCCCCATGCCTGATGACAGAGGTGGGTTTTAAAGAGTTTACAAAAGGCAAGGAGGGTGGGGACAATCCTAATCTCTGGGGGGAGCTGGTTTCAGAGGGTCGGAGCCACCACAGAGAAGGCTCTTCCCCTGGGTCCCGCCAGATAACATTGTTTAGTCGACGGGACCCAGAGAAGGCCAACTCTGTGGGACCTAACTGGTCACTGGGATTCGTGCCGCAGAAGGCGGTCTCGCCGGTATCCTGGTCCGATGCCATTAATAGTTGTCTGCCACATCTATTCATCTCCACCCCTTGCCTTTTATCCCCAGAGCTAGGGTGGGGATCTGCTAGCAGTAGTTACTCTTCTTTCCCAAGGATCAACCCATAGATTTTCACTGCTCTTCTCTTCTCTGCCTAGTATTTCAGAAAGGTATAAGAGATCAAGATTTTTTGAGAATAATTTAAAAAAAGAGAAAGAAAAGGAAATATATTTATATAAGTATTGGAAAAGAGGAAAGGTGTGATTCAGTTAGTATAGAATAAGGTAATTAGTTGGATTATATTGTTATTGTGTGAACAGTTGTTTAATTGAGTTTAAGAAACAAGTAAAAAGAGTAATGTTGTCGGAGTCTAATTTTATTTTTTGTTTATTTATTTGTCAATTTATTTGTTTATTTATATTAAGTGTCGGTATTGAAATTATTTTATTAATCAATGATATTTTGAGTTTAAAACAGTTGCAAGGTAAGAGAAGTTATTGGGTTGTAAAATAAAAGTTAGATATTTTTCTGCAGTGGTCCATTTATACCCGTTGTCCCATATACTATAGTAATCGGAATCTTTTTTATTATGAATCTCCATTGTAATTTTTGACACCTCTGCACAGTCCATAATCTTAGAAATGATTGTTAATATTGGAGGAGTTTTTTCTTGTTTCCAATACTGTGCGTATGATTTTTTGTTTTTTTACGCATTCAGAGATACTAATTTCGGTCCAAGCCTGGAGACCTGCATTGACTACCATTTAAGAATAATTTCTACCTTAATAAAGATCTGGATTGTGTCCTTGACAGCTTGAAGGGTTTTCAGTATTTCAGTTTCCAGACACCTAATACTGTATAAAGAACTGAGTATTGACTCTGCAGATCTGAAGATTTATATGTACTGAGCGAAATGCATTTGCTCTGTTTCTCTCTAACAAGTCCCTGGATAATGTCTAATTCATTCAGATTGCAGCAATTTATTCACTGACTACCCCCGGAGTGCGGCCAACATCTGAAAGGCTTCATAAAAAAATAAATCAATTCCATGATTATGTGTGCCCTAAGATAATGAAAATGCAGCAATATATGCACAGGTAGATAGTTTTGTTAATAGATCAAGGACAAGTTACCGGCATTGCTAGCTCCATCTTGCTCTGTCAACAGATTAGGGTCATCGGCTGATCATCAATTTTTATGTATAGCTTTATAAATTTCAACCCAATAGGCCAATTTTAGACAGTCGATGGAGGAACATCCAGAAACTGCAAATTGTGCACAATGCAGCTGCACGAGCAGTCATAGGCTTGCCCAGATTCGTACATATCTCTCCAACACTCTGTGGTCTGAATTGGTTTCCAGACTTCATTCAAAGTGTTGGTTATGACCTGTAAAGACCTACATGGCATCGGGCCAGAATACCTGTGGGACCGCTTTCTGCCTCACGAATCCCAGCGACTGATCCGGTCCCACAGAGTCGGCCTTCTCCAGGTTCCATCAACTAGACAATGTTGCTTTGTGGGACCTAGGTGAAGAGCCTTCTCTGTGGGGGGCCCGGCCCTCTGGAATCAGCTCCCCCTGGAGATTTGTACTGCCCCCACTCTCCTCACATTCCATAAAATTCTTAAGACTCACTTATGCCGCCAGGCTTGGGGATATTAGATTATGGCCCCCCAGTTGATTAATGTGTTGAGAGAATGCTGAGCAAATGGGATGACAGGTTTTTGTAATCAATTTGGGGGGGGGGGTGTTTTAGACTTTAAATTAATTAATTGGATGTACGATACTGCAAGTTGTTTATTATATGTTGTGAGCCGTCTCGGAAACTTCAGATCGTGCAGAATGCAGCTGCGAGAGCAATCATGGGCTTCCCCAAATATGCCCATGTCTCACCCAACACTCCGCAGTCTGCATTGGTTGCCGATCAGTTTTCGGTCACAATTCAAAGTGTTGGTTATGACCTATGAAGCCCTTCATGGCACCGGACCAGATTATCTCAGGGACCGCCTTCTGCTGCACGAATCCCAGCGACCAGTTAGGTCCCACAGAGTGGGCCTTCTCCAGGCCCCGTCAACTAAACAATGTCGTTTGGCAGGAACCAGAGGAAGAGCCTTCTCTGTGGTGGCCCTGGTCCTCTGGAACCAACTCCCCCCAGAGATTAGAATTGCCCCCACCCTCCTCGCCTTTCTAAGCTTATTAAAACCCACCTCTGCCATCAGGCATGGAGGAATTGAGATTATTTCCCCCTTAGGCCTTTACAATTTATGCCTGGTATGTTTTGTATGTATGTTTGGTTTTATAATAAGGGTTTTTAATTGTTTTACTATTGGATTGTCACATGTTGTTTTATCACTGTTGTTAGCCGCCCCGAGTCCACGTAGAGGGGCGGCATACAAATCAAATCAAATCAAATCAAATCAAATCAGATCAGATCAGATCAGATCAGATCAGATCAGATCAGATCAGATCAAATCAAATCAAATCAAATCAAATCAAATCAAATCAAATCAAATCAAATCAAATCAAATCAAATAAAAAAACATCCAATAAATAAATAAACACCCAATAAATAAATAAACAAACAAACAAACAAACATGCAGGATAAGAAATGCCCATGATTGAAAACAAGAGGAATAGGAGAAGCAATGTTGGATGTAAAATTGGAGAGGAGAAGAATCCATGGCCGTTTATATCATAAATGGCGACTCAGTCCAGGAAGCAAACTTTGAAAACTTTCTAGAAATGCCTGTAGGAGATGGCCTGGCTGAGGGAGAGGGAAGGGGTCAAATGCATCATCAGCCATGAGTCCCTGTGCACCCACATGAGATCTACAGTAAGTCCAGCCCACCTTGAATGACTTCTTAATTCCTTCACATTTCTCTTGAACGTTGGTAGTTCAGATTCTTGTAGAAAGCTTAAACTGGCAATACATCTTTATACAGTGGTACCTCATGATACGAACATAATTGGTTTCAGGAGGAGGTTCGTAAGGTGAAAAGTTCGTAAGACGAAACAATGTTTCCCATAGGAATCAATGTAAAAGCAAATAATGCGTGCAAATCCTTCAGGAAAATCCCAAACTTTAGAAGGGAGGCGAACAGAGGGCAGGGAGGAGCAGCTAAAGGGGGCGGGTGGAAGAAGCAAGGCTAGGCTAAAGGGTGAGTGGGAAGGAAGAAAGGCAAGGGGGGCGCCCCTCCCTTTTCTTTCTTCAAAATATACCCTTTCAGTGCCTTTGCAAGCACGTTGTTCTCTGCAAAATCTTTCCTCCTCCAAGCTGCCCCTCCCTTTTCTTTTTTAAAAAGACACTGTTTCAGTGCCTCTGCAAGCACCCTGTTCTCTGCAAAATCTTTCATGCTCCAAGCCACCCCTCCCTTTTCTTTCTTCAAAAGACACCGTTTCAGTGCCTTTGCAAGCATGTTGTTCTCTGCAAAATCTTTCCTCCTCCAAGCCGCCCCTCCCTTTCTTCAAAAAAGGGGAAAAAAATAAACCCCTTCATCCCAGCAGCTGCTGCTTGGGTTTGTAAGGTGAAAATAGTTCAGAACAAGAGGCAAAAAAATCTTAAACACCGGGTTCGTATCTTGAAAAGTTCATTAGAAGAGGCGTTCGTAATATGAGGTACCACTGTACTTTATACCAGAGGAGACCGGTTCTTTATCCCAGTGCAGACCAGTTCTTTAGAACTGGTAGTAGGAATTTCCCCCTGTTTGCAGAACCGGGAGTGATGGCCGACTGGCCATGCCCCTGAACGAGCTCTCTCGCCGCCATCTTGTTTTTTGCTTCTGCGCATGTGCAGAAGCTGTTACTAGCTTCTTCTTCAGACTATCTAGACTTCTTTGAAAGCCTCGACTTCCCCAGGACTTGACAATACTAGTCTTAATAAATTCAGTCTTAACTAGCCTTAATAAATTCAGTAATAAATGAGAATTGAAAATTCCTCTTGTATTTTCCAAAGCTCTGAACTTTCACCTCATTCTTCCATTGAAGGATCATTGGTGAGATTTGAGGAATTCTCACTTCCTTAATAATCTCATACAAACATGCGAGGACTGATAAAACCCTTCCTTCCCTTTTCCCTTTTAAAGC